>NW_020838015.1:5516693-5549926 GCF_003676395.1 Aethalodelphis obliquidens
TGGGAGAGACAGGAATAGTGGATGGAGTGAGGATATGGTATCTCCCAGGAATTAACCACAGTGCATGAGGGGAGACAGGAATGATGAGTGGTGTGTGTTTGTGGGGGAAGGGTGGCATCTTCCAGGAATGCACCAGTTATGTGGGGGGGGGGGTGTCTACAGGAAGATTAGATGGTATGGTTGTGTGAGGAGATGGTATCTTCCAGGAATGAGCCACAATGATGGGGGATATCGCAGGAGTAATATAGTGAGGGAACTGGTATCTTCCAAGATGAGATACAGTGGTTAGGAGACAGGAAGCCATTGGAGTGATGGCATCTTCCAGGAAGGAACCACAGCACTTGGTGGGGGAATGCTACAGGAAGAGTGGATGGTGTGAAAGGGTGGTATCATGAGGCATGAACCACAGTGATTGTGAGAGGAGACAGGTAGGGTGAATGTTCTGGGTGCAAGGTATCAGGAAGGGATGAGCCATACTGGATGGGCTGTACACACGATAGATGAGTGATGTGGGGGATGGTATCTTTCAGGAATGAGCCACTGTGGATGGGGGTGGGGGACAGGTTGGTGCATGCTGGGTGTGAAGAATGGTATCTTCCAGGAATGAATCACAGTGTATGGGGGATACAGGAAAGATGGATGATGTAGGAGGATGGTATCTTCCAGGAATGACCTGCAATTAATGGTGGGGGACTGTCAGGAAGGATAGATGGCGAGGGGGATGCTTTCCTCCAATGATGTATCAGTTATTGAGAGAGACAGGAAGAGTGAATGGTATCTTAAAGGAATGAGCCAATTGATGGGGGATACAGGACTGAAGGATGGATGGTGTTGGGGGATCATATATCTTCCACAAATGAGCACAGTGGATGAGTGGAGATCGGACATGTGGGTATGGGGAGGATATATGTTCCAGAAATGAGTCATAATGAATTGGATAAAACAGGACCAATAGATGGTGTGGGGTATTGGTATCTCACAGGGGTGAGCCACAGTGATGGGGGAAGACAGGAAAGATGGATGATGTAGTGAATGGTATCTTTCAGGAATAAGCCATAGTGGATGGAGGAGACAGGAGATAGGGTTAGTGGCGGGGATGATGTTCCAGTAGCGAGCCTTAGTAGATGGGGAAAAATAAGGAAGGGGAGGGATGGTTTCTTTCAGGAATGAATCCTGAATGATGGGATGGATGGAAGGATAAATGGTTGAGGCATGGTATTTTCCAGTTATTAGCCACAGATAATGGCGGGAAATGTGAAGGTTGGATAGTGTGGGAAATGCTCCCCCACCCCAGTATAGGGAACAGGGAACAGCTTCTGAAGGCCCTGAGATGGGGAGATTGACACGTTTTAGCAATGAATGGAGAGTATACCTGGATCATAAAGATGCCATGAGGAAGTGATGGAATGAGAGTTTGGAGAACTCGTTGACAGGCTGATGGTGCAAGATATATTGGCCATATTCAAGACTTTTGACTTTTGCTGTGAATGTCACTGAAGGATTTTAAGCAGAGTGGGGTTTTATTTGTTTGTTTGTTTTTTAAGTTTTGGACTGTTAAAAGACTTAATTGGCTGTAATGTAGAGAAGGATCATGAGGGCCCAGGAGCAGCCGCCATTGTTTTAAGCCAGGTGAGGGACAGTGGTAGCCTGGACCAGGGTGGGAGCAGGGGGTGGTGTTAAGGAGAGAAAGTTTGTTCAAATAAATGCAGACAATATCCTTAATGAACTCTGACAAGCATATTAACCCTTTAGATTGCATTGGGATTAGCATGTTTGGACTAACCCATAATTTCCTAAAAGTAAGGGAAAAGTTTATTTTCCCCAAGAGTTAAAATCTGCATTCCTTCAGAAATTGAGTCCATGAGTTGTTTTTTTTCAAAAGCAATAGAACTGTTTTCCAGCCATGCTAAATTGTGTTTTAAAAAGGTAATGTCCTGTGAAGCATGTACGTATTTACGCCTGACTTCCGCTCTTGTTCTGTGACCAGGACTGCTAGGCAGTTTGCATCTCTCTTTGTGAATATCAATGTGACCTCTGAACCCCACGAGGTGTCCGCCCTGTGGTTCTTGTGGTATGTGAAGCAGTGTGGAGGCACCACTCGGATATTCTCCATTACCAATGGGGGCCAGGTATGGAGTGTCCATTCTCACACTAAACTTCATTTGTGATTTTGCCCTCATCGAGTGCAGTACCTTAATACTTGCTTCTATATTTTGAAACATGAGTGAATTTGAAACATGGATTTTTGAAACGATCTCCAAAAAACTTTTCTGAAAACAAAATTTCTCATTTCCTTTTCTTGTTCCTGAAAATAAGTTCACAACTAAAGAATGTTTCATTTTGAATTAATTAGGTTTGAGGAATTCAGTTCCTTCCTTTTGGAAGTAGGTAAAATTAGACTATTTATGTAGGAGGAGCTAAATTACTAAAATCAACTTATTTCCAAAAATTTCTAGTACTTGTAAAATTGTACTTCAAGTCATCTCTGTTCCAGACATGAGGCTTTTTGTCCCCTTCTGTGTCTCGGAGTTATTATTTTATGTTAACTGTTATAGAATGGAAGTGACTATTCTTTCTTCTAATTCAAGTGATTTATTGGTTACTCTTTCAATAGTAAATTCTACATTTTGGCTTCTAAATTTTTGCTGCCCACTAGCATTTGCCCAGCTTCCATACTACTTCCATTACTGATGAATGAACTCATTTGACTCACTGGCTGGACACACAGCAAACCAGTGGTGAAACCAGAATCTTAATTCCCTGATTTTCCAGATTCTGAGATTCTTTGTTTCAAGGCTATCCTTTATCGGAAGAAAATGGATATCTCTTTTCTAGGAATGTTATGCCTCGATGGGCTAAGGTTTAATTAGGATCAGTTTACTTCTAACTTATGTTCTGTTTCATAGTGTGAGGTGTAGAGTCCTTGTCAACTGAGTGAAATGTTCCTCTCCTTGGGAGATCTCCAGAAGTCCCCAAGTTGTTGTTGTGGTCCCAAGAGTTATTGCCCATTTGACCCTTAGCTTTAGCAAACTTAAGGCAGTTGCATTTTTTAAGTGTCTTTACACTTAGAAATCCCACATTACTCTTTTTAACCTATATTTTACTTTCTGAGGTATCGTGACTCGTATTTTATATTTACATCCCTCATTCAGGGGAGCCAAGATACTTCTAGGCAAACTCCACATGACCTTTTGGAGGGCACAGTTCACATTATGAATCTCAGACCATTATCACAGTATCTTTACAAAGAACTTAGACTTATCCTTTAATAGTTTAGTTCCAGAAATACTAGACGCGAAGGAGTGGATAGTGAACACAAATGGAAATAGTTCATGGTCTTTCCACTATACTAACATTCAAAGTAACTCTTGGAAAACAGAAGTCACATTATAAATTAAATGGTCCCAGTTTTGTGAGGAAGGATGGATCATGAATTTAGGGCTAAACTGCTTTGGGAATATTTTTATAAAGAACTGTGGTTGTGTCATTAGAACAATAGCCAGTTATTCAAGTGTAAGAATCATTCTGTGGCTGCTGACACAGGCTTTCTAGAAGGTGATTGTCAAATGTTGGGCTGTTCTTCAGTCTACCTACATGTATTTGTAACCATTCAAAGAATCTTCTACAGCAGGCTAAAAACATTCCCCCCGGTTCTTACAAAATGCACTGTATTAAGGACTGACCTTAGATTAAGCTGGAAGCATGACCATGGTGAGTGTAGCAGATGGCAGTAGGGCAGAGCACTTGTGGTCTTACAGAGCTGCTCAGGGGAACTATTTCACAATGTCTGGAGGAATAGGCAGATGCTTAGTCTTCACCCTTCGGACCCCGCAGTGAAACTTCCAGGCATTTTGGCAAAAATTTCTCAAGAGCTGAGGTTTGGATTCTTAGAACATCATTGGGTGATGACCAGGTGATCCTTGAGAGCACCATGAGCCTGTTCTGCCTAGACAACCCTGGGCTGGGACTTTAAGAAACCGAGGGGAGTTAGAAACCGCATCCCCATCTCAGTGAAACTGGAAAAAAAATAATTAATTAAAAAAAAAGAAACCTTCTGAAAGTTTAGATTCCCGTACAGACTATGAAGCCAAGGCCCCCCTACCCATCGGCTGCTGGGTCACATGTGGGCCTTTTTGGTTCCAAAAATCACGCAACTTCATGTCTGCTATATTGTTTGTGTCTTCTAATGAGCCTAATGCCAGGGCCTTGCCCATTGAAGGAGATCAATCAAGGGTTGTTGTCTTGAGTTGAACAATTTTTAGCAAAGAGAAGGTCATTATAGTTTGTGTTTATACTTGGAACATAAAGAATAAAGACAAAAGCTTCACACATAATCTCACCCCGTCTACTGTTAACATTTTAATGTATTTCCTCATTAAGATTATACCTTATAAGTGGTTTATATATTTTACTTTTTCACTATTAAATTATTTAAAATATCAAAAAAAAAAAAGAAACCGCATCCCCTGGGAGAAGTGCAGCATCCTCCCTGTCCCAGGGTTCCCTCCATGCACTGCACTCTTGGGCACTTGAAGCCCACGCACTTGCTGTTATTTGCATTCGGTCAAGGTGCCAGTGGTATAGGGGAACCTTCCTTCTGATTCCGTGATTTTATTTTAAATTTTTATTGGGGTATAGTTGACTTGCAATGTTGTGTTAGTTTCACGTGTACAGCAAAGTGAATCAGTTATACATATGCATATGTCCACTCTTTTATAGGTTCTTTTCCCACATAGGCCATTACAGAGTATTGAGTAGAGTTCCCTGTGCTATACAGTAGGCCCTTATTAGTTATCTATTTTATATATAGTAGTGTGTATGTGTCAATCCCTATCTCCCAATTTATCCCTCCCCCACCATTCTGTGATTTTATAAGCTGGTAACAGCTTTTCGTCACCAGACGCTGTGTAGAGCATGATGATTGAGGTATCTTGGTAGACTGCCTCTGTCCTAATGAGTTCTTCCAATAGTTAAGGGTGCAGAGGGTGGAGGTATGGCCTGTGACTTTCTGGAGGTTTCTGGTCAGTGGTAAATATGCTCTTCCTTCCTTGGGCTTTTATAACATTTCCTTTCCTGCCTGCCTTCTCCTGTAGGAACGGAAGTTTGTAGGTGGATCTGGTCAAGTAAGCGAGCGGATAATGCACCTCCTCGGGGACAGAGTGAAACTGAGGTGTCCTGTCACCTATGTTGACCAGTCAGGTGACAACATCATGATAGAGACATTGAATCATCAACTTTATGAGGTAATTCAGTTTCGTCAAAAAAGAGCGTATATTATGGGACTTCCCTGGTGGTCCATTAGTTAGGACTCCCCGCTTGCACAGCAGGGGGCACAGGTTCGATCCCTGGTGGGGGAACTAAGATCCTGCATGCCGCACATCAAGGCCGGAAAAAAAAAGAGAAACTTATATTAAATAGGTCTCCTGTCTTCTGTAGCTTCTAACTAAATATAATCCAAGCAATGGCGTAATTAATGCTGGCATATTTCTGACTCGGTCTTCCAAATTACCAGACTTGGTCGACTGCCTTATTCTGTTTTGTTGCCTCACAGTGGCCTCATACTGTACATTGTTACCGCTTACTGTCATTCGAAATGGTAAATGTGATGTTTCACGCTCCCTGCAAAGACTGCGACTCAGGTTTGAGATGGTATCTTGTGTCTGTGTGTTTTAGTGCCGATACGTAATTAGTGCCGTCCCTCCAACTTTGACTGCCAAGATACACTTCAGACCAGAGCTTCCTTCAGAGAGAAACCAGTTAATTCAGCGTCTTCCAATGGGGGCTATCATTAAGTGCATGATGTATTACAAGGAGGCCTTTTGGAAGAAAAAGGGTAGGTTGCACTTATTCATACTTAAATTGTATTAAGCAAAGACCATGCTCTTTTAGGAACATTTTATGCTACACACTGAACAGAAAAAAAGATAAGTGTTTCCAGCTGGTAGAGAAAGGATCAGAAATCTCAGTCTGTCCACTCCTCATAGCCCCGGGCAACACAAAATGACCCCAAGAGCGCTTGCTGGCAGTGGGGGGGAAGGAAGAGGTCCCTCTGGTCGCGGGACCACATTGCCCAGACCCCTGGCATATGTCTCACCCCTTACTCTTCATGAGCAGAGACAAAGGAGCACCACGGAAAGAGCACTCCTTTGAAGTTACACATCCCTGGGCTCCACTTGCTTACTAGCTGTGAGGCCTCAAATGACACTTCACCTCTCTCAGCCTCAGCCTCTGTGTAAAATGGTAATTAGACCTGCTGTTGGGGTGTTGTGAGGATAAAATGAGGCAGAGTCTGGGCAGATATGGTGTCTGTTGTTGCTAAGCCTTCAGCTCACACTCAAAGGATTCCTTCCTGCCACTTCTTCCATGGTTTCACAGGGGTGATTCCCTCTAACACACCCCCCTCTTTCCCATGTATTCCAGGACTCCAGGGCCATCTTCATTTTACTCATGCACTGATCATACCTGACCTTTATGTAAAGGTCACCGAGATGGGTCATTTTCTAATGTGTCTGGGTGACCAACCAAACATCCTTGTATAGTCAGTGTGTGTATTTAATAGTAAATAACTTCTAGAGTTGGGGCAAAGACCAATAGTTTAAGATTTGCCTTCCTCTTAGCAAAAGAGTTATATATATATATATATATATCCCTCTTAAATCTCTGGTGAGGTTACTCAATCTCCTATTGATTTTCTTCTGGTTAAGATTACTGTGGCTGTATGATCATCGAAGACGAGGAAGCTCCGATTTCAATAACCCTGGATGACACCAAGCCAGATGGATCGCTGCCCGCCATCATGGGGTAAGTTAGAGCTGGGTGTTCTGCATTTTTCAAGCTCTGTTGATGTATCGGTGTGTGTGCTGGCAGAACAT
The DNA here is from genome assembly GCF_003676395.1 of Aethalodelphis obliquidens. Taxonomy (NCBI): domain Eukaryota; kingdom Metazoa; phylum Chordata; class Mammalia; order Artiodactyla; family Delphinidae; genus Aethalodelphis; species Aethalodelphis obliquidens. The sequence continues at coordinate 5,523,566 of NW_020838015.1, forward strand.
GTTGTTTTGCACTAGAGCTCAAGCAATGCTAAATAACCCTACAGACAATTTATGTCATGTTTCCATGTATGAAAATATTAGAGTATGTGGCACAAGAACACTGAGAAACTTTACTAAAATTAACACCACTTTGAACTTGTGCCCATATGTTTCTTTCCCCCATAAACTTACACGTGGAGGACAGAGAAAAAAACGCAGCTAGACAGGCGGGATGGTAGACCACCTTGCCTACAGGATGTTGACAACCATTCTGGAATGAGAACTGTTTTATCCTGTAAAACCTTCCAAAGTTATGTTTTCTGGGCTTTATTCCTTTCTCCATTCTAGACATCACTACCTAGCAAGTGTCAATATGTTAATTGTTGGAATTCCCTGGTGGTCCAGTGGTTAGGACTCCGCGCTTTTGCCGCCGGGGGCCCGGATTCGATCCCTGGTCGAGGAACTAAGATCCCACAAGCTGTGTGGCACAGCCCAAAGAAAAAAAAAAAGAAAGTGAAGAAAAATATGTTAATTATTACCCTGGGAGATAAGATGGATGACTAATGAGGAAGTGCAGTTCAAAGGAGAACCAGGCCTTGAGCGTAGGGCACTTTTTCCAGTAGGTCACTCTATGGCTACTTCACCAGGGATGGTCCAGGGCAAGGTTCTGTGTCTGGAAGAGGAGAGCTCTTTTTCTCTCCTACCATCCCCTCACACAGCTGCTCTGCCCTCTGGAGACTAGGGGTCCAGAGAGGGAATCGGAGCTCCCACAAAGAGATTTCTAAGGAGTGCCGTAGCCTCCCAGTTGCCATGTCTTTTATTCCTCCTCAAAGCAATACAAGCAAAAGGGCTATTTATTCTACCACATTGCAATAAAAGAGCACAGCTTCTATAGCAGTCAGTGACTTTAGAAACCAGTGGTTTTCCCCTTCACCCCGAGGAGAGTTGAGCTCATGTGCATTGCATCACCGAAGGGAAATTACAAAATCAAGAGGAGCAGACCCATGACCCTAGGGACTTAGAAAAAGGCTATGCTACTGGACTGCCAACAAGACATTTTATAACCACTTCTCTGGCTGTAAAATATAAGAAATGGCACCAGCCTCCCTGGTAAGGGCAGGTGCTCACAATGTAAAGACTATAGGAACATTGCACCCTGTTCATCTCTGACCCCCCTGGGCAAGAAAATACATAGATTGTTTGGGCAGTTTGCCGTCGCCTTCTATGTGCCAAAAAAATGCAGGAGGTTGAGGTAGAGGTTTCAGGAGACTTGTCGGTCAAGATCAATCCAACTGTAGATGAAAGAATATTGATGTTCTTCTTGCCCTGGGTATTAAATATTGCGGCATCTGCTCTTCCGGCATTTCTTTACGTTTTTTAACAAGGACACGTATTGCAGAAGCCTTCTAGATGGTAATGGGCTTATTTAGGCAGCTCCTAGAAAGTGATACTCTGATCTGTTTTATCTGGACAATCGCTTCCACCCTGTTCTTGCCTTGAAGCTATATTGCCTCTACCCTGCTCTTTGCTCTAGGCAATGAAAGCCTTGAAGACAAGGGGTGGTATAATTGCCCAGCACTGTTTGTGATAACTAGTGCCTTTTGGAAACTAGAAAGGACCTTGTACTTTAGAGCTGTGAAATGTTCCCAACCCAAAGCCAGGATGTTTAATTTCTCCAATAAAACACCAAAGGAAGTTCAATGATAGTTGTCCGTTGTTACAATTAGATCAAAGAGGTTATTTCATTCATGACTTGAGATTTGACAGATATAGCCAAACCTAACTGCCCTTTATTTTTTTTTAACATCTTTATTGGGGTATAATTGCTTTACAATGGTGTGTTAGTTTCTGCTTTATAACAATGTGAATCAGTCATACATATACATATTTTCCCATATCTCCTCCCTCTTGTGTCTCCCTCCCTCCCACCCTCCCTATCCCGCCCCTCCAGGCTGTCACAAAGTACCGAGCTGATCTCCCTGTGCCATGCGGCTGCTTCCCACTAGAAAAGGGAATTGTAAAAAGCACCCAAGATCTAAAAGGGTTTTCAGATAAATCATTTAATCTTTTATCAGATGTTGGTGATTTTCACTGAAATACTGCATAAGTCTAAAATGATTGATTCTTGCAGAAACCTAAAATTTAACTAAAATCATTACCAGCAAGCCACGACATAAAGTGTTAGTTAAATCAACCAAAATCATGACTATGTCCCCAGAAGTTCAATGGTTCAAATTTCTTAACCAGTCCACAGCTTTGTATCTTTGCTTCGCAGAATGATCTCGAATAACAACTCTAAAGGAATTGCCAATCAAATTGAAGAACAGTTTAATTGGGAGGGGGGCTTGAGGGAGAGGATGAAATGCCTGTTTTCAGCCCTCACATTTTCAATCTCGATCTACTTGTCTTTTCGGTCTAGAACAAAAAAATACAATTTTAAAACTTTTTTTCAATGGAGAAATAATTTCATTGTCCTTTAGCTCATTTGGATTTTTTGAAAGCTTTCTAATAATAGCATAACTAAGGATTTCTTGTCACAATTCAATTCTTTAAAATATACATGCAATTAGTAATATCAGTATAATAAATAGAATCTATTTGATTAAAGGGAAGCAGAGAGATTATAACTGAGTTTTACTGAGCCACTGAATTTGAGGACTATGCTAGGCCAGTTTTCCAGGAAGCCAACTCCGAGATGGAGATTTGGGTGCAGGAGGTTCTTCAGGAACTGCTATGGGGACCACTACCTGGGGGGAAGGGAAGGAATCAGGATTGAGCAGAGGGAGAGGCTGGGCTCCGGTGTTGCCCCAACAGAGGCCAAAGCCATCCCTTGGGAAACTCTGGAGCGGGGATGGCCCTCCAGAGGTGTCTGCACTGAGACGAGGGGGTGGGCTTTGGTACCCACCACACTCCGGAGCCAGTCATTCTGGGAAGGGATGGGACCTTGCACCAGGCAGTTCTCTGCTACAGAGTGCAATTGCTAGGGAGGGGTTTGGTTGTGAGCTGAGGGTAATGAGCATTTGGTCCTGAAGAGGGATCTGGGTGGCCCACCATGGCAGCCACTACAGGCACTTTTTTTTTTTTGGCCACGCCTCGTGGCATACGGGATCTCATTGCTCCCCGACCAAGGATCGAACCCGTGCCCCCTGCAGTGGAGGCACAGAGTCCTCACCACTGGACCGCCAGGGAATTCCCAACAAGCACTTATTGATATTTGTTTTTCCAGCTTTTATCAAGTACTTGGCAGACAGCAACAGTCATTACCAGGATAATCATTTAAAGCAACATTAATTCATCTGACAGTTCATTTCCTACTGTATGCCAAGGACTGTGCTAAACTTTGGGGGTAAAATATTGAGTAGGAGGTGACCTGTTGTTTAGGATCCCACAGCCTAGCAGGGAGGACAGAGAGGCAGATGAAGACAGTCTGGCATTTGCTCTAGTAGAGGGAAATAATGGGAGGGTGTGGGAGAGTTTATTAATGCTGAGTAGGTGGAGGCAAGAACACTTTAAAGAGACAACTCTTAAGATAAACCACTGTCGCCTAATCGTTCAAATGTAACCTCTCTCTCCAGCTTCATCCTTGCTCGAAAAGCTGACCGCCTTGCTAAAGTCCATAAAGAACTAAGGTAAGTATTTACACCTGAAACGTATAAAAGGTTAGCTTTATATTGTGCTTGTTGCACTAACAACAGGATAACAGCATTACGAAAAATGCAATAATTCATTAATCTCAAAATCTCAACAAATCAACCTTTTTGTATTTCACTACGCCCCCTTGACTCAGTCCTTGCCCATATGCCTGTATCAATTTAGTGTCACATCTTTGTGTTCATTTTACAGTGGTTGAGAGGTAGGCTTTCCCAGTAAATGGATGGAGAAAAATCATTTTAAAAAGTTAGCTGTGAATAAAGCTTAAAAGGACAAGTCCCAATCACCTTGCCAGACCATTAGTCTTTCTCCAAGTTTCTCTGACATGTACTTTTTCTGAAAAGCAAATCTATACATGGGTCTTCCAACCTATTCCAACTTGTATACATAAAAGTATGCTCCTTTGATTATCTGGGGTACAGCTCTGATGTTCCCTTCTCCCAAGAGCTTCCCAGTAGAAAACAATTATTTTAGGACAATGGCTTTTTTCTTTTTTTCTCCCTTTCTCTCTTTCTGTTTTGTTGTATTCGTTTTGCTTTGTTTTGCACTGGAATCCTTTGTTCAAGTAAAATCTTACCTGGAACTCTTACCTGGAAACACTCATTAGGCTGTTGGGGGGCTGCCTCTGGACATTTCTGGGCTTCCCTTCTTTAGGGTAACCCTAAATCCTTTGTTAGCTTTTGAAGAAGACCAATACGCAGGCAAATGTATACTTCTCTCTGCATTCGATTTAAAAATTAAGCAGCAAATCCACTAGCAGCCCTTGCTTTGAGAGCTACTTTGATGACTTTGCAAGTCAGAGAAAGGCCGCAGAAGTTCCCACGTTTGCACACGGATTTGTTTATTTGAGCAGCCGTGAGATTTGATGTCAGGAAGGGGGAACCCTTTTGTTGTTCGCCTACTCACTCAATAGAGGAAGAATTTGGGGGTCCAGTGATGGGGAATGATTTGTTCAAGGCTCCACCGCTAGCTTCTGACAGAGTCAAAAATAGCATCGAATGTGTGCTTTTTTTCATTACGTCACACTAAGCTTGACATTTTCTTTTGGATTTCCTGCATTCCCTCCTTATTAATAGTAAAATAAATACCAGCCTGGATGTAGACATTTGGTTATGATTCCACATAGTGGCTAAACTTCTCAAAATTTTTATAAGGCAAAAACCCTTAAAACTCCGAATGTCATTGACTAAAGTAATGGTTCTCAGGACCAACTGCATCAACATTTCCCAAAGAATGTTTGGAAAATTTTTCTGAGGCTGGTAGATCATGATTTGGTAGGTTAGGGGTGGGGCCCGAGTACTTGTATTTTTTAACAAGCTTTTTGAGTGATTATGATGAGCAGCCAGATTTAGAAACCAGTGGGTAAATTCAACTTGCACAATGACCTCTTTTGGCCATCATTTAAAGTATGCTCTGTTGGGACTTCCCTGGTGGCGCAGTGGTTAAGAATCTGCCTGCCAATGCAGGGGACACGGGTTCAAGCCCTGGTCTGGGAAGATCCCACACGCCGCGGAGCAGCTAAGCCCGTGCGCCACAACTACTGAGCCTGCGCTCTAGAGCCCACAAGTCACAGCTACTGAGCCCGCGTGCTGCAACTACTGAAGCCCGTGCGCCTGGAGCCTGTGCTCTGCAACAAGAGAAGCCACCGCAATGAGAAGCCCGTGCACTGCAACGAAGAGTAGCCCCTGCTCGCTGCGACTAGAGAAAGCCCTCGCGCAGCAATGAAGACCCAACGCAGCCAATAATTAATTAATTAATTAATTAATTTAAAAAAAATAGTAAAGTATGTTGTGTTATTTTTAGAGTCCAGCTAATCAATCAGTGCATTGCTCCAACATCCTTATCTTATATAACTTTTCTAAAAAATTTTTATATTAATGGGAGGAAGGGATGGAGAAGATAATTTCCTGATGTGTTTGTATGAGCTAATCCTTGACTCATTTAATAATGTGAAGTATAGTAAATAATGACTTATATTTCTATTATTACTAGTTTATTGTTCATGAATGAAAAATTGCCTACGAAGTAGGTTGATTAGATTTTAAGGTTCACTCTTTTAACAAAGATTTTATTATTTTTTATATACTGAAAATAAGTGAAGCATTATTAAGTTTTTCAGAATAATGATTGTCAATACTTTTGTTTTCTAATTGACTCAAAATGTCAGAATTATTTCTTATAACACTCATGTGAAGTAGGTAAGAATCAGTCACCTATCTTATCGTAGCATAGGAAAGATGGTACCATACTTGGCTGAGGATGGATTTTGATTCAGTAAGTTTTTATTGAGCACTTACTATAGGAGGGATGCTCAGGAGAGTAGACCCTCGACCTGCCATTAATTAGCTGAGTGATGTTGAGCCAGTCTCTTCCGTGCACTGAGCCTCAGCCTCCTCATGTCTGAAATGAGGGGCTTGGATTAGACAGAGAGAGACAGTCAGGTGGACAGTAGTCTTGAGACTTCTTCCAGTTCTGCCTTTCCTTTATCATTATTGATCTGTAGTATGAACAGCTCCTTGAAGGAGCTGTATAAATGGTGTAAGTGTGAGCATTTGGATAAATTTATAAAGTTACATTTTGTCTCACATTATTCAGAGAGATTGGGGACACATTTAAAAAATATTTTCTAATATAACTTGGCAACATTAAATTGGCATCTTTTTTTTTGGATGTGCTGCACGGCTTGCGGGATCTTAGTTCCCTGACCAGGGATCAAACCCGGGCCCCCTGCAGTGAAAGTGCAGAGTCCTAACCACTGGACCTCCAGGGAATTCCAAAATTGGCGTCTTTTAAAATCTGTTTATTACTAATAACTATAACCTTCCCTTCCCCCCTTTCTTCCGAGCTCAACATTGTTTTGCCTTTTGTCTCTTTAGCTTCTAATGCTTGTCTTACAGATTTGAATTAAACCCTTTGCCATATTTTTTTACAGTTGCTTATTAGCCTGTAAAAAATATTTTGGAGCACTATTTTAAAAAGTTTTATTGGGGGCTTCCCTGGTGGCACAGTGGTTGAGAGTCTGCCTGCCGATGCAGGGGACACAGGTTCGTGCCCTGGTCCGGGAAGATCCCACATGCTGCGGAGCAGCTAGGCCCGTGAGCCATGGCCGCTGGGCCTGCGCGTCCGGAGCCTGTGCTCGGCAACGGGAGAGGCCACAACAGTGAGAGACCCACGTACCACAAAAAAAAAAAAAAAAAAAAAAAAGATGGGGACTTCCCTGGCAGTCCAGTGGTTAAGACTCTGCAGTTCCACGGCAGGGGGTGCAGTTCGATCCCTGGTTGGGGAACTAAGATCCCACGTGCCATGCGGTGCCGCAAAAAAAAAAAAAGATTAAATGAGCTTTATATGTTCATAGATCTTTAAAACATAAATATAGGATAGTTAAAAGGCACCATCATACTTACTATAGACTTGTAAAAGAGATTATTTTAGAATTTTACATATTCCAGAAAAGTGACTTAGAATCAACTCCTAAAACTGAATTTCATCTCATTTTCCCCATTTTAACTGAATAGATATGGTATTAGGTAGTGAAAGAGGCAAAAATGTAAAAGAGAAGAAAAATTCTGTTGCATCTTCAAAGCACATGACTGTATTCAGGAAAAGAGTTAATCTGAGTGCAGAGATTTATGGAATTGTTCATAAAGAAGGCCATTGATTTTCATTTTTCCCTTAATAAATCTAGTTCATTGGCAAGAGCCCTGGAACTCATTGTGTTTATTCTGTACTCATCAGTCATTACTTCCTTAACATTTTTTGGTTCTTTTTTATAGGAAGAGGAAAATCTGTGAGCTGTACGCCAAAGTGCTAGGATCCCAAGAAGCTTTACAAGTAAGAAATCCCCAGCTTTAATCCCTAGCAGGTTCTGCTCTGTTTGCTCTAAGTGGTAAAGCAAAGCGGATTCTGGTTTCCTGACAGTGTTATGAAGAGAAGGAATATGCTTACTGGAGGTTTAACTTCAGCAATCACAAAACACCATTAAAAGCTGCTGTCAGTGCATGCAATTTCTGATGCAGCAGTTTCCTGGGCTGTTTAAATGTTCACTGGATAACTGGCAGCCAGTTGTAATGAGAGGCGGGAGCTACAGGTATTATCTCCAGAGTGATTGAGATCAGTTCCCAGAGCAGAGGCCCTGCCCTCTTGTCAATGTCAAATGACTGCTGCAAAATAAAATCCCAGCTGTATCGTCATTTGTTGGTGAAGACACAGTAGTATATACTTGATAAGATAGACTGAATCTGGACTCTCTGCCCAGGTCAAAGTCATACTAATTTGTTTTTCTATCTGAAGACTCTATTCACACTTCATTTAGAAATTTCAGTGCTTTCAATCCACCACTGAAAGCAATTATGAGAAGGAAATTCTTTTTAAAGGCCCTACCAGATAGCTGGGGGCTCTTTCAGGGGATTATCTCTGAACTGTTCAAAGAATAAACTTGCAGAATGTGTTAGGGAAATCAGAGAAGGTTCTCTCATGTCCCTTGGGAAACATTTTTCATCTTTAATTGTTCCCTTTTTAGCAGGATTCCCATCCTTCACGTTTCCAGCTGAGAGAAGGGGTTCTGAAAAAAGCCTTTTTCTTAGACACTGTGCTTTTCTTCTACCTTCTCCCTCCCACCCTTTTTTTCCGGCAGTAATGCCTTGGTAGATGGGGAAGTAAAGTCTGTTATTTAGAGAATGCGGAGATTGGAGCAGACCTTTCCAGAACCTGATTGTTGATGGGGTCCTAAAGACTTCAGAATCTGCATGGAGATGCCCTGTCTTCCAGATATTGGAATACTTCACGTCTCTCCTGGGCAAGAGGTTGAGAAAGTCAAAGTATACACGTTTTGTCAGTTGGTACCTCACAAAAGGCCATTACTTGGTACTGTCGTGTTTCCCCTTAAGTTAGAAAAACGGTGCTGCTTTTCTTTTGGTACAGACTATAATTTTATTTCTCACAGAACACTTAAAATCTTCATCCTCATGGATTTTAATCATCTGTAGCTATCCAACGTCTTTGAATACTTTCCTTATATTTTATTAACTTCCCACATTTAAAGTCCCTCTTTCTGGAGGTAGAGAAGATTCATCTCTCAAGATTCCTAAGCAGTGCAGATCCTAACAAGGAGACATACACATGCCTTGAATCTGTAAATGAGAGACAGGAAGAGGTGGCCGTGAGAAGGCGACTAAATATTCTAGTACACGTGGTCGCAGAGCCCAGGAGCAGTGCTGCTTTTTTTTTCATGTAAACTTTCTGTTAAAGCAAAGTACATGAGAGCCTTTATTGTTGACTGGTGGCCTTTCAGCTTTGTCTTCCCTTTGAAATTTTCTCCCCATTTAACTGCAGCCGGTGCACTATGAAGAGAAGAACTGGTGTGAGGAGCAGTACTCCGGGGGCTGCTACACGGCCTACTTCCCCCCGGGTATCATGACTCAGTACGGAAGGTACTACCCAGACGCTATACCGGTTGATACAAGGCGTGAGCCAAACTTAGAAATAGAGAAGCAAAGTTCAATGGGAATTTAAAAAAATAGCAATCAGCATTCTTATTTCTAATGTCCCAGATAGTTTGTATATTTCTGGATGTCCATAGGAAAAGAAGTATGTCCATACATAGGACAGTAGCTGACAGCACATAAAATAATCATAGAGCACTGGTGAGGATTTCAGATGTTGGCGCTACGTGTGAGAATTCTGCAAGCTGCAGTGTCCTCCAAGGGGCCTTCTCGAGCTCAACTAAACATTTAGTCTCGCACAGCTACTCTAGGCTCCTGGACAGCAGTCTACATAGAAGGACATGGGCTAAACATGTCTTGCCAGCAGAGCAGCATCAGACATTCCTCTTCACGGGGAAGCATCCTCACTCACGGGGAGTTGACACGCGTGCAAGATGGGAGAGTTCACCTTAGCTTAGAAGCCCCATGCGTCACAGGAGCCATGGTCTCTTATAACAGCCTCATAGGCAGTGTCCAGGGTCCCCGCAAGGGACATGCCCAGTTACAAGATGTACCACACTCAAGAAAGCCCAAAGTTATAGACTCTTCCCAGATATTTACAATTCATGACAGTTTCCCATCCCAGATACAATTTACCAATGTGGGGATGCAAGAGAGCCATTTTTACCACAGGCAGTGCTGCCTGGCAACATATATGGCATTATACCTTCATCAGGTTTCTAGAGGAACAGAACTAGAAGGTTAACTCAAGGTCACGTGTGTCCACAGAGAAGGAAGAAGGGTTTGTTAACCCTTACCTTACATGAGCTTTTTGTTTGTTTTTTCTTGATTGAATTATTAAATAAGCAATGATTTTAGTTCAATTTTAGGTTTATGCCAGAATCAATCATTTTAGACTTGTGCAGTATTTCAGTGAAAGTCATCAATATCTGATGAAAGATTAAATGATTCATGGGAAAATCTACTTAGGTCTTGGGTGCTTTTTACAATTCCTTTTCCAAAGGACAGTTAGTATTGGCTATTTGTGTCAGATCTCAAGCTGAGAATGAATAGCCTTTGTTAGCGATAACTGTATTGATGAACTGGAGTGCTTCTGGAGTCTAGAAGATGGGATGAGGATCATGAATAGCTGAAGCTAAGGATTTCTGAGTTGGAAAAAGGCGTGACAGTGGGTTGAGGTGAAGGCCTTTGGGGCGGAGGTAACGGTTTAGGAGATTTCATGAAAGTGACTGCAGACGTGGCAGGAGTCAAAGCTGACAAGGTAGGAGGTGACAGTTGCTCTTCAGCCCAACCTTTCCGTGGGTCTCTTCACTAGGACCTCTTCATAAGAGAAGGCCCATTTTGCTACCCTCAGGCAGTCTCTAGATAAATCCATAGAAACTAACTGTACAGAAGTTTTTTTTTTAATTGAAGTATAGTTGATTTACAGTGTTGTGTTAATTTCTGCTGTATAGCAAAGTGACTCAGTTATGCACTTATATGCATTCTTTTTTATATTCTTTTCCATTATGGTTTATCCCAGGACATTGAATATACTGTTGTTCCCTGTGCTATACAGTAGGACCTTGTCGTCCATCCATTCTATATGTAATAGTTTGTATCTACATAACCCCAAACTCCCAGAGGTTGTTCTTTTTTTTTTTTTTTTTGTGGTGCGCGGACCTCTCACTGCTGTGGCCTCTCCTGTTGCGGAGCACAGGCTCTGGACGCGCAGGCTCAGCGGCCATGGCTCACGGGCCCAGCCACTCTGCGGCATGTGGGATCTTCCCGGACCAGGGCACGAACCCGTGTCCCCTGCATCGGCAGGCGGACTCTCAACCACTGCGCCACCAGGGAAGCCCACCAGAGGTTGTTTTTTAAGGAGATAGACATATAATCCTTCGGGTCTTTCCTTTGCTAGAAATCAGTTTCTCTCCCTGTCTTCCCACTCACCACCATGGTTCCTCCCGGCACCCTGGGAGTATCTGCATGGCTGGGGTCTGCAGTCAGATGTGATCTCATGAAGAACTCACCCCTGACTGTAGGTAGCAGAACGGGCTGCAAACAGGAAACATGCAGCACATAGATCTGAGTGTGATCTTAATGCACATTCTTATATTTCTAATTCTGGCTGGCTTGAAAAAGGTCATCATCACCTTTAGTGATTGACGAACTGACGGCCTGATTGTCTCTGGCTTGAAAGTTCAGATCCTTCGGTGCAGGCCCAGGAAACAAGGAGGAACCTTTCACCTTTGGCTGAGTTGCACGAGAGTTTTGGAAACAATCTGAGAGTTTCCTTGTCTTCTGCGGGGTAGATGAGGGCAGTGATTGGCTCATTGATCCTCAGCACCTTCCCAGGTAACTCTGTGTGACCTCTCTGTTCCCTTGAAGGGTGATCCGCCAGCCCGTGGGCAGGATTTACTTTGCTGGCACGGAGACGGCCACACAGTGGAGCGGTTACATGGAAGGAGCAGTAGAGGCCGGAGAACGGGCAGCTAGAGAGGTAAGACAGGAAGCCTAGTCACCCTCCCTCCCGAGTCCAGCAACATAGTTGGCATCTGGTCTTTCCAGATCTTACCACTGATGGTCTATATGTCCACTTCTCTGCCCCTCATTCCACGCACGAGGCTCATCTGTGGCCAGCAGGGCCTTGAATCTGTCGAAGCTACAGAACCTCATTCCATAATACCATGGCCACTTTCTTTCAGGTCTTGAACGCTTTGGGGAAGGTGGCAAAGAAAGACATATGGGTCCAAGAACCTGAATCAGAGGTAAGTTTGGCAGCTCCGTCTGCATAGACCAGGAATTGCACGTAAAAATCTCTCATCTTCTAGCCTCTGATGTCATTGTAGATGCCACTCTCCAGGGCAGATCCACGCACTGATTTTACAGATATGTTTTGCCCCTCCTTGTCCATGTAAGAGTTTTCTGCTAAAGATCTATGTTCATTCATCCAGGATGTTCCAGCTGTAGAAATCACCCACACCTTCTGGGAGAGGAACCTGCCTTCCGTGACAGGCCTGCTGAAGATCGTCGGATTTTCCACATCGATAACTGCCCTGTGGTTTGCGGCGTGCAAATTCAGGCTGCTGACCCGATGCTGAAGTTTCAGCTTCATGCTTTCTGCTTACTCTTTCCCAGCATCATCAAAAGCAAAATGTTGACAAATTGAAAGGCTGTGTCATCGGATCATTTTTAAGCGCACTGATTTAACCCCTCAGTTTAATCTCAGTGTATCACCTCCTTAATTTCTGTAAGATCAAACTCCATCTTGTGATTTGTCTATAGACCAGCTCGTATTGATTGGTAGAAGATAACCTTGTGATCAATTTCTTAATTTCAAGAAGTTAAAGTTGACATGCTCATAAGAAACAATTTCTGTGTCCTGTTTTTCTCCCCTTTAACACAAAACGTCTGATGAACGCAGAAGTGAAGCATTTAACTTTCTCCCTGTAGAGGCCGAGTAGGTTAAGGCCCAGCCTGTGACTGTCCTTTGAAGTCCTTAACAAAGGGTGAAGTGTAGGCCCAGACCCCAGAGACTCACAGCTTCCTGAGGTGAGCAGCTCCCACTTTGGAAGAGGGAAAGCAGTGGAGGTAGGATTCAGACCCTCAGACCAGTGAGGGGACAACATCTTGTGGGCAGCTGCCTCAGGAATCTCCTGACCACTTCTAATTCCTGTGAAGTTTCTAGACATCTAGGCTTCGTGCTGGTTTGTTTGTATTTGTCCTCTTTTTCTTCTTAAAGAGGACAGTGTTTACCAAGGCAGAATGCATAAATTGACTTGCTGTGACTTGACTGTAGCTCCCCAGGTGAGCAGACTCAGATAGTGGCAAGAGTGTCCCCCAAGAGGCCTCCCTGACTCGCTCTGCATGAGACCGACTGCAATAGGCTTCTTCTCGTCCTCCTGGAAGGTGGTTAGACTTGGCTTGTTGTCCATAACATTCTCTGCCAATTCCAGGGAAACTGTAGTTTCCTTTTTTCAGGTACACCCTGGCCTTCTGAAGGCCCCTAATGGCATTTTTTTTTTCTACAGCCATAGTAAAATTAGGCAGATCTGTTAACTTAAACATGTCTTCAACATGGTTACCTTTGAGTAAATACCATCATGCCAATTTCTCTCAAATAAGTACTGAAATACATGACAAATTTCTGATTGTTATTTCTTTCTTTCTTTTTTTTGGGGGGGCCTGCTTTGAACACTAATTTTTTCAAAGTAAATGCTTTGGGCTCCGTGGGACACTCAGCTAAGAGCATCGAGGGGGTGCTGAGAGTGTTATTTCTCAAGACTATCAAATACTGAAAGGAAATGAGGGCTCTTACTATAACCCCACTTGCCTTAGTTATTAAGATTTATAAAAGACATGAAATTGAGTGATTTTATAAATGAAGACTAAGTTCTCTGTCTTAGGAGAAATGTGGGCTCAGAACAGTGCTCACCTCTTATCTCTCCCATTTTAAAAACTGTCAGGGGAGTTCCCTGGCAGTCCCGTGCTTAGGACTCGGTGCTTTCACTGCCGGGGGCCCTGGGTTCGATCCCTGGTCAGGGAACTAAGATCCCGCAAGCCCTGAGGTACAGCCAAAAAAAAAAAGACTGTCAGATTTTTAAAAACCCCTTCCAAAGGTTTCAGCCATAAAGTATCTTTTTTTTTAATATAAATATCTGGGAAAAATCAACACAGATGTGATCAAATAAAGCCGTTGAGAAGATTCTGTGGACTCAGCTACCCAGGTGGTAGATACCCAGTAATACCTTATCCTGCATCATTGATGAATGAGGCCTTTCATTTTAAATGAAGTTTCTAGCTAGCTGAAGCTTATTCTTTATGTGCCAAAATTTTTAAATCAATTAAAATTTTGATGGACCTACTTCCACACATTTATTATATAAGCTAGATTAAATTCCTTTTTTAAAATTAATCAGGTCAATCATTCTGCATCTGGATTATTTTATACTTTTATCATAGAGTATACCATTTATAGTAGAATGATGACATTTTTAATAGTGATACCCTTGTCTTTGCCCCTGTACTAAATGTCACCCAGTTGTTTTATAGCTGGTGAGTCTGCTGCCTCTACCTTCTCCCATATTCAGTATTTCGTTTCATATCCTTTTTATCTCCATTATCTCCCCATAACGCAATCTAATCCGCTGTCTATTTTTTATCGAATGGGAATTAAACATTGCCAGAGGAGCCAACCCAAGTTTATTACATAATTAACCTTATTGTAAATCCAATATTACATCCTCAAAGCAAAGAGCAGGATTTTTCTGCCACTCTTTACCTTGCAATTGAAAAGTGTTTTAGCTAACTTGGGAGTTACGGTATTGTCTTGGATATGCGCCAATACATAAGGACTTGCTGCATTTTATACCAAACTGCTTTGAGAAATCACATCCCTGATCTATTTCAGTTGTTTCTGTTTGCTTACTGAATAACTCGGTTCTGACACACCTTTTGGGAAATGCTGACTTCAACTTAACTGGCAATGGTTTTAACAGTCATCAGCTTGTTAACATAGCTAAGTCTCAAATGTTGAAGGACTCCAGAGTATGTGATTTACCCTCTCCTCAAACTTTTTAGCAAACCAATTAATTCATCCTAATTAGATCAGCCCCATTAAGCTACAGATTATCAAAAATAAAGGCCAGCCCAGGTGTGCCTAGGCATGAAATTGGAGCTGAGGACTCCCGACATACATGAGGTGGTCCAGCACCAAGATGCCATAGGTCTTCTCTTCCACCCAGAGATACTCAAGTCAGTTTAAGCAGCTGATCGAACCTGGCCCTGTTAGGTCAGCCGCTTCACAGTTCTGAAGGCTGAGTCAGCCTCACTCCATAGTAAGGTTGAGAATGAGATTTGAAAAGTTAACCTTTTTGTCACAGCTGTTAAATAAGGACTTATATTAGCCTGAAGACAAAATATCGAACGATTGTGAACCGTGTTTAGTTTGTGAACTTGGCGCCTAATGTTCTGTCTGAAACGTGCCCCAGTGCTACATGTGGGAGTACACATGTGTGTATGTGTTGCCATTGAAGTACGATTTTGCCTGTGTGGTACTGTTTTGTTTGTTAATAAAGTACACTATCACCTCTGATTCAGACGTGGCTCCTCTATTTAGGTGATGGTTTGAAGGTTAAATGGCTTCATATAGCAGGAGGTCACAATGAGACGTTGTCCGTGGAGGATGGGCTTAAAAAGCCACCTGGTATTGACTCCAAATTCTCAAAGTTCAGTTTGACTTTTGTTTTTTTCAAGGTTTCCTGGGAGCTGATTAAATGCTAGAATATTGTCTGCCCGACTGGGCCACAGAAAATGTGGAGTTTGATCAGAGCTTTCTCACCTAATTAGCTTATGATTCCTTGAACAAATGCTTTGGTTCTCTGCCTCAGTCTCCCTGTCTGGAAAAGGGTGGGTTGCCTTTGATAGCTTCCAAGGATTCTTTTCACAGCAACATTATGTGATTTATGCATTTGTTGCCAGAATTCTATCTATCTTTGCCTATCAGTACGGCAGGGGCAAGTCACTCAGCCTTTCTGTATCTCGGTTCACTGCTTGTCTTAGGTTGGGTTTTCTAGAAACAGACTCTGACATGCAGAGTCAGGTTAGAAAGTTTATTGGGGATGGCTCTCAGGAAATACACATAAGGGGGTGAGGAAGGCGGGATTGGGCAGGAGTTGACCTACGAAGCAGTTGCAGCCGGGGCCTCAGCAGATCCTAAAGGGGAGCTGGGGAGGCCCTTCAGGATCGTCCCCCATTGAGGCAAAGGGGTCTGGCCTCCGTATCCCCCTCTAGGAAGGGGTGTTACCTTGGGTGAGGAACTGCAGCTGTGAACTGAGCTCCACCTGGAATCCCTGCTGCTGGGGAATCCAGAGAGGGGCACCCACGGTATCCGCTTTACATGCTCCAAAAATATAGAGAGTTGCCCTTTGTCAGGTAAAAGATATTGTGGACTTGAGCTTTGATTTTACAGGTAGAATGGAGATCTCTCTATGAACATATCCCTATTAGGTAAGAGAGTTGCATTTAGAAGATTGTATTTCTGCACTGTTTTTGTGTTATAGGAGATTGTATTCTTCACTATTTATGTGGAAGAAAAATCAAAATTGGAAGGTACTCTGGAAATGATTCAAACTCTGTCTCAATGAAGGAGCCCCATCTACAGGTTACTAATAGAAAGATTAAAGGTGGAGGTGTGGGGAATGTGCATTTATAAGCAGGAGTCCAAAATCCAATGTCTTCAGGAGTCAGGCAGCTAAAAATGAACAGCAGCAGGCATGAGACATTAGGGAGTAGTAGGGACTGTGGTTGACCTGGGAAGTACCTGCCCCTCAGAAGAACGTTTATATTCAAATTCCTTTAAAAGATTCCTAACCGAGCAAAACATATGAAGGCTTTACTCACAGGTCCAAATTGTTCTCAGGTCTCTAATAAATAAATGCAAGGTTTGGTTTTTACATCATGTGAATGATAAATTCTTTTTGGATGCCTTTGATTTTTCTGAAAAACGAGTACCAAGACCAGCAACCATTTTGTAAAACTACTGGGAATTGGTAAGAAAGACCTGGTTAAGGGCAAAAAGATAGGGGCGAAAAAGTTAGAAAAAAGCCCTCTTAGACCAGAAATTCCCCTCAAGAAATAACCCTTCCAGCAGCCCATCCCAAGACAATTCTTATCTTCTGCTGTGTCAGTGCCATGATGATAAGAGCAGTGCCAAAGTTTATTAGGAAAACTGCACCCTCACTATATAAGATAGGACTTGTAGCTCTTTTGTCAGCATTTAATCTCTGCTGACTATGATATCATTCTAGTAAGCAGCACATCAATATTGAATGGATTAACTTTTTAAAACCACACTGTCTGCTTTACACCGAGATTGTGGTAAAAATGGAAGACATAGCCCTTAGCCAGGAGAAGCTGGCTGAGACATTGGAGGACCAGGATGGAAACAAAGGAAGGTGTTGGGTAACAGTAAGAATTTCTTCTCCTCTATCAGAACTTAGGGCTCTGTTCCCTGATTCAGCAGTGAACAAGACAGATAGAGCCTACCTCGTGGAGAACATAGCCTACTGTAGACACCAACACATTCACTGTGGCTATGGCAGGAAAGCCTGAGATACTATGAATGCAAGGGGAGTTTCTAGAAGGACGTGAGATTTAAGGGGAGGTTTTGAGGATCTGTCCTCAAACCTCTATATGCATCACTGTGGAGCAAGTCGGTAAGAACACTACATAGGGCAGAGAAAGGAAATAAAAAATAATGAGATGGTATCTTAGTCTGTTCGGGCTGCTATAACAAAAATGTCATAAACTGGGTGGCTTTTAAACAGCAATAATTTATTTCTTACAGTTCTGGAGGCTGGGAAGTCAAAGATCAAGGCACTGGCAGATTTGACGTCTGATAAGGGCCTGCTTTCTGGTTCATAGACTTCTAGCTGTGTCCTCACATGGTGGAAGGGGCAAAGGATCTCTGCTGGGCCTCTTTGTAACGGCACTAATCCTGTTCATGAAGGTTCCACCCTCATGACCTAATCACCTCCCAAAGGCCCCAGCTCCGAATACCAGCAACTTCGGGCTTAGAATTTCAACATGAATTTTGGGAGGATACAAACATTCAGACCGCAGCAGATGGCATGGCTAAATGTTAAGGAAAACCACAGCAAGCATCAGTAAGTGCTGAATGTTAAATCCCTTTTGCTCCACTGACTATTGTTCACCCCTACAGTCATCTTTCCCCTTCTACCTGGCCCTTTTCCGAACTCCGAGATCTTCATCAACTAGGACTCACTGTCTCCCAAGTCCCCTGTGCTAAAGGGCTGCCTAAATTTGTTTTAAAAGAGTGCCATCTTCTGGCCAAACACTGCTGTTTCCTTCCAACGGAAAACCTAGTGTTCAAGACAATTTCATCCTTCTCTAAACTAAAGAGGCGTCACCTCCAGAATTTCCTCCAAACACATCTACCTGTGGTTCTCTTACTTTCCTGTTGTGACATGGGTCAAAAATATTAATGTCTAGTATCTACAGCCTTTCCACTGCCCTAATCTCCCAGTAAGATTTTTTGTTAGAACTGCTTGGTTTTTCAGTCTCTGCTGTGTCCATCTCGGTAATGGGTAAGGAAGAACATTGGTGTGAGCTGAGAGAGGTGGAATGGCTTTTACCTTAAATCGGGTAGGGAACTAATCTGGGAAAAGCAAGAGAAGGGGAGTGGGGAGAAGAAGAGAAAATTTCAGAAAATCAACTTGGGTCTCTGGAGTGCAGGTGGAGAGAAGGAGGGGTTTTCAAAAGCTGCCTTGACAGCCTAGCGAGACAGAATGTAAGGAGGGTTTGGGGGGAAGTTTGACTTGGAGTCGTTTGGTGCAATAAACTTCTGCAACTACTCTTTAAGCACTGGGAGTCAAAATTGTGATTACACATTATATTGTACTGGGATTAACTCGGAGGTCCCCCAAACAGCCTATATTATTCTGGGCTATATGAATTCAAAAAATATATGGTTAATAGTGCCTGACATGTTGAACGATGCCTAAGAGTCCTGTAGGTTCCGTTTATGGGATCTCAGTGGAGCTAAACATAAAGAACCTCAGCCACTCTACCCTGAAAAGACTGACATCTAAGCTGGTAAACCGTGCACCCCAGACTAAGTAGATACCAAATAGGTCTAGCAGTGAATTCGATTTTATTAAGAAAATGAGTAAAGGAGTTCTGCTTGCCCTGTAAGTGTCTTCAGCCAGCTACCGTGGGTCAGTGTATCAACATCAGCCAGGGAACACAGGAGGTGCAGATGGGGGCCCATCTGCTGGTGCAGAGCAGGCCATAATGTGCACCCTGAAGTCAAGTTCATTGGGAAGTGGGCCAGAGGGAGTGAGAGCAGATCAGCTTCTCTCACAATCATCATGAATACCTTTGCTATGTCAGCCATTTAATTTTATGGGCTGCATTAGTTTCCTATTGCTCTTGTAGCAAATTACTACAAACTTAGTGGCTTAAAACAACAGAAATGTACTATCTTACAGTTCTAGAGGTCAAAAGTTTGAAATGGGTCTTACAGGGCTAAAATCAAGGTGTCAACAGAGCTGGTTCCTTCTGGAGGCTCCAGAGGAGAATCCATTCCTTGCCTCTTCCACCTCCTAGAAGTTGTCAGCATTCCTTAGCTCATGGCCACATCACCCCAATCTCTTGCTACCATGAACGCATCACCTCCTCTTCACTTTGACCCTCCTACCTCCCTCTTATGGGACACTTATGATTACACTGGGTCCACTCGGATAACCCAGGATAATCTCCCTATTTTACTATCCTTAACTTATCACATCTGCAAAATCCCTTTTCCCACATAAGGTTCTGGGGTTAGGGTGTGAACATCTTTTCCAGGGCCATTATTCAGCTTACCACGTGGGCCCTGATGTTCTTGAAAGGGAAGAGTTAAATGCCAGTATTGGCCTGTCCTCAAATTCCTGCTATTTCAGGCACCTGAATTTGGAGCATTAAGTAGAACTTTGAATGATTTAAAACCATATGGGCTGTCCTCTGCTCCCACCAATGCCCCATCCCCTGCCCCACCACACACCTGAATATATCCATTTCCCAGTTTTGCTTTTTAGATACAAAAAGATCGAATCTGTGGTCCTGAGAAGTGTATTTTTCTTACGTAAGCACAAAACTAGACCCCAATTTTGCACCTTTAATAAACTAGAGAACAGAAATTTCTGTTCTCCAATCCAAATAAATTTCTATTCTCTAATCCAAATTCTTTCAGATTCTGCACACAACTGAATACTGTGCTCTTATGAGAACCTTCTTCTCAGGTCTCCCTTTAGGTAACAGAGCTTCCTACCAGACACTTGTCAACCACTGACCACCCAAAAGACCACCAGGAAACACGTCGATCAAGCAAAGCTAAGTTTATGAGACTCACTGCTGTAAGGGCGAATATCACATTGACAGGGTCTCAACAGTGTCTCAAAGTGGAGAAATTAGGGCAGGGTTTATAGGTTTATAGAGTTTATAGGTTTATAGGGTTTATAAGTTTCAGTTTGGGGTGGGTGATTTTTAAGGCCAGTCTTGAAAGGCAGAAAACTGGTTTGGATTGGCAGAGTCTATGACATAATAGCTTAGGATTGGTAGGCACACTGAAGCAGGGGTCTTGAAGTGGGTCTTGATGAGCAAGCTGTTCATCTCAATAAATAGTCTATTTTTGTTGGTTCAAAGTTTTGTATACAAGGAGCAAGTACTTCCTGGGACAAGTAGCCAAGTTATTATTGTTATTTTTTTTTTGCGGTACGTGGGCCTCTCACTGTTGTGGCCTCTCCCGTTGCGAAGCACAGGCTCCGGACGCGCAGGCTCAGCGGCCATGGCTCACGGGCCCAGCCGCTCCGCGGCATGTGGGATCTTCCCAGACCGGGGCACGAACCCGCGTCCCCTGCATCGGCAGGCGGACTCTCAACCACTGCGCCACCAGGGAAGCCCCCAAGTTATTTTTGATTCGTTCTCATATTGTTTAGCTCAGGGACAGGAAAGTATGTTGGTTGTAGTTCTTAGATTTGACACAGAACTGAGAATACTTATTATTCTTACATGTACATTTTGATTTATTAGCCCTAAGAATTTTCTTTGGAAACAGATTCTTGGTTAAATCACCCTCCTTGGTAGGAGAGCATAAGTGTGAAGAGCTCAGGTTTCTGGAGCCAGCTAGGCCTGGGTTTGAATCTTGGTATTGAGTGTAGATTTTCTCACCTGTTAAGTGGAGCTCTTCACTTGTTCTGAGCATTGAATAGGATAAGGCAGGTGGCTGTTAGTAACAGTAAGTGATAGCCTCAAAAACAAAAATGAATGGGTGGGAGGGATAAATTAGGAGTTTGGGATGAACATATACACACCACTATATATAAAATAGATAACCAACAAGGACCTACTGTATAGCACAGGGAACCCTACTCAATATTCTGTAATAACCTATGTGGGAAAAGAATCTGAAAAAGAATGGATATATGTATATGTATAACTGAATCACTTAGCTGTACACATGAAACTAACACAACATTGTAAATCAACTATTCTCCAATATGAAATAAAAATTAATTAAAAAAAATGAAGCTGCAGTAGCAGTTTGTGGTCTGTTATTACTACTACTTCTAAAAATACATCTTGAAGTACTTCTCTCCTCTACTATCATGTCTCCCGTTAGTCTTCTATCAAAATGCCCTGGTTTCTTTTTTGTTTTTTTAAACCACACCACTCAGTAGCCTGAGTGATCTCTTTAAAAGTGCAAATGTGATCCTCAGTCAGAGACGATATCCCTTCAATAGCTGTTGTTGCATTTTGGATGTGACGGATCATGGTTCCCAAGGCCTCGCCTGGTCTATCCCCTGCTTGCTTCCCTATCCTCGCCTATCCCTCCTCTCTCCCTCAGAACCTTCTAGCCATCTAGTTCTGCTTATAAATCCTCAGACATAGCCAGTCCTTTTCTGTCTCAGTTGCCTCTCTCTGGAAGGTTCTTTTCTCCATTCTTCACTTGGCTACATCCTTCAGGTCACCGATGACATATCACTTCCTAGGAGATGCCTTTCCTGACAATCCCTTCCTCACAATTAATTCACCATCATAATTCCTTATCTTTACTTTCCCTCCATAAAGATTTAAAATTACATATTTGTTTAAATGGTGTTTGATGTCTCCCCAGATGATAAGTCCCACCCCAAATGGGTTATATGTGTGCAGAGATCTGGAGGCCATCAGCCCTCTGGGCACAGGGATGTGTCTCGCGTGCCTAGAGCCCTCAAGCTCCTCACTTCCAGGCATGGAGTAACCTTATCCATTTACAACATATGCCATACAAATACAGTCATTTTTTTTCTATGTGATTTGATGTGAAAAAGTTTGGAAATTACTGCCTTAAAGCTAGTATTTTGGGTACACATAGAGATATAAGCAAGTAAGAATCAAGGATCACCGTTAATATTCAGATTTTACTATGAAACATCATTTGCAGGAGAAAGATTAAAACTGACTGTTGTTTCCCTGGACCACAATTTCATATGGTGCCCAGTATCATAATGGTAATGACATAGCTTCAAACGTATCCAACCGCAAATTCAAGTTTGCTGCTCCTTAATTATCTTACTTCCATTGTAACATGTCCCCAAAAGAAGGAATTTAAATGAGCCAATTAGTAACCGGAGGTTAGTCTGGAAGAAATAATTGACAAGACCAGTCCTCAGATCTCACCAGGGCTCCCTGGATTTAAATTGGAATCCAAGTGAGAAGCATTTATTCATTATTTATTTCACTCAATCATTTATGACATGCCCAGTCTTGAGGGGAAGCTGGGTATCTGGCTGAAATACAAAATTAACAAATTAAAATTAACGAGCACAGAAAGGAACAAATCCAGCCTCACCTCAGCTCACTTCAAGGGCTAGGACTGACACAGGGCACACCCGGGAAGGGCAGCCCCTGGCTTCTCAAAGTCAGGCCAATCTTCTCCTCCACCCTCTGCGCCCCCAGACCCAGGCACACACATGAATCTGTCCAAAGTAGATATTGCTGGTTAGGTAAATAGAGAAGACAGTATTGGGACAATATGAGGGTTGTTTAGCATCAGGTGGGTGCTTTCAAGCGCTTGGCAGATAACATCCTTCATGGATCAATGTCTAGGAAAACTGGATCTGCATGGCCAGTCTCCCTGAGACAGAAAGAAGGAGACTGTGCCTGGTACAATTCCATCTCCTGAGGCAGAAGCAACATAGGGGCATGGCCAGGGTAAGCAAAGGGAAACGATAGTCTTGGTGGTCAGGGAACGTTCAGGGGAAAAGATGGGCTTGCCATGCAAGTGTCCAGCGAGCCTCAGTCTAGTTTTCTCGGGAGGTTGGCAGAGAATAACAGCAGCAAATCTTAATCCAGGGCAGGGCACACTTTCAAGTTCAGGCAGAAGGACCCGTACACACACACACACACACACACACACACACACACACACACACACACACACACACACAAGAAGCAGAGGCTGCTAGGCCTCCCACAGAATTCCCAGGGGACTGCTGATGGCTACTGGGCATGGAATCCTCTGTCTTGTCCCCTCAGGCAGATCCTTCGTGAGAATATGGGACCTGAGACCCAGTCCTAGGCCAGTGGTCTGCACTGTGCACCTTAACTACCATGTTCTCACCATGTCTCCCTAGGAAGCAGGGATAAAGCTGGAACCCAGGCACTGCCAATCTCCTACCCTCCCCACCCTCCTGCTGAATATGACTTTTCATACCCCTGCTGAGGTCTGGGCCCCTGAATCCACCTGCACTAGTCTCCATGGAACCTCGACTAAATCACCTGCCTGCCCGACCTGGGATCCTGTGCTCTGCCCCGCTCACCTGTCTGGGTCACCCTACCAAGCCAGGTGTTCTAGTGTGATTGGCACTGAGAGCCTTGATGAGTTGCCCCGGGGGAAAACCCTCCCTGGACCCAGATGACTCTCCTCTCCTTGGCTTCCTAAAGAAAGATATTCTGGAGCTGAGTGGCTGAAGACAAAATGTAGACATTCTCCAGGCTGACAATAGGGAAGGATGCCCAAGGGAGAGGAAATAGTACTGCTCACAGGGGCAAGTCCCAGGGGGAGGTTCTCAGGTCACAGTCAGCTGGGTAGACAAAAAGCCAATCAAACTCATTGCAGTCTTCCCCCCCTCACCTTCCTTTATTTTAGTTCTCTTACCCATCCATTTTTTCATGTAACTTTCAAATAGGGAACCCATCTTTCTGAGGCTGAGCCATGAAGTATCTTTTAGCACCCCCTGCTGGCCCCTGGGAAGCACTGCACGCACATGGGACCCTCTTCCCTCCATCAGCAGGATCCTGGTGCAATTTATGTCAAAGCGTGTCCTTCCTATGTTTTTCTCTAGGAGTTTTATAGTATCCGGTCTTACATCTAGGTCTTTAATCCATTTTGAGTTTATTTTTGTGTATGGCGTTAGAGAATGTTCTAATTTCATTCTTTTATATGGAGTTGTCCAGTTTTCCCAGCACCACTTACCGAAGAGATGGTCTTTTCTCCATCGTATATTCTTGCCAACCTTGCTGTAGATTAGTTGACCATGGGTGCGTGGGCTTATCTCTGGGCATCAGCAGGATCTTGGGAAAGGAGGAGGTCACCAACTGAAAGGGCTCCAGGAGGAGGCCAAGGAGAGACACGAGGAAAAGCTGACATGGAGGAGAAGGGCAGAAAGAGGAACCCAGGAAGTCATGGGGAAGGAGGAATCATTGGGTCTCCCAACATCCTGATGTTGCCCAGAAGTTCATTTTCAGAGTAGATTTTATTCCTGGTTGACTACAATTTGCTGAAGCTTATTCACACTAGGGTGAGATGTGCTAGGAATCCACTTAGTGAGTTGAATGTGCATTTTGAGAAACCCCCATCCCACAGGATTTCTGATGTAATATTTCACCAGTGCGACAATATGAAATAGTTATATTTCAGGCCTGGGTCAGGGTGTCCCTGCTAAGTTCCTCGGATTCCCCACTTATGTAGCAGTTGGCCTTCCCGTGTCCACATTCTCCTCATCCACTGACTGCTCACCTCTCAACTCCTTTTGGCATGAGCCTTGATTTTCTGTTTTTGTTTTATTAACTTTATATTTACATGTACTGGATGTTGTCTCAAATTCTTTGGGAGGTAGCAGACAATATATACCTAAATATAGCAGCAGATTGTTTAACCAGGTGTGTGAACTCCTGAAATATATAACAGAAATGCTGAAAGGAGACATTTCTCTACACTCAATCCCATGGCTCCCCAAATTATATCACCAGCCCCAACCTCTCCCCTAAACTGTAACAGATATAGTGAACAGACCACCCAACATTGCCACTTGGATGTCCACGGATATCTAATACATATCTTCAGTCTACTACACTAGACCAAGCCACCAGAGTCTCTGGCTTGGACAACTGCCCTGGCCTCTGAACTAGCCTCCTGCCTCCCCTCTTCCTGTACATGACTCCACATTGCAAAGTGTGTCACAGACTGGATTCCCCAAGAAGCCAACACTGAGATGGAGATTTGCATGCACAAAGTTTATTGGAGGGTGCCCTTGGGATCAACACCTGGGAGGGAGTGAAGGAAGCAAAGCGGGGCAGAAAGTGAAGTTGAACTCTGATGCAATTGCAACAGAGGCATCAGCTGATCCCATGGAAGCTGTGAAGCTGGGATGGTCCTTTGTACGTCTTCATTGCTCAGTCATTGGATGTGGGCTGCCCCTAGGAAGGGGCATATCTTTGGGCCTGGGGGCTTTCTTCAGCCCACAGAAAGGGACACAGCCATGAGTTGACAGCCTCCCAGCTTCTAGCAGCTGGGAGAATGAGGGCAGCAGTCCTGAAGGTAGGATGTGGGCAGTGCACCACAGTATCCACCACAGAGTGATTCTAGTAAACATCTGTCAGACCTACCCCCCTACTAGAAATCCCCCAGTGGATTGTCTTCACATTTAGAATAAAAGCCAAAGTCTTTACTATGTATAGCCTAAGACTCCCTACCTGATCTGGCCCCTATCTAACTCTCTCCAGCCTCACTTCCTGCCACTCGTTTTCTGCTACTGCTCCTCCTGTCACCCTGGCCCCTTTTCTCTTCCCTTGTTACTCCAACCATCCCCTCTCCCTTCTGGGCCTTGTGCCTCCTGTCTCTCCTGCCTGCAATGCCCTGCTTCCAAACAGCACTATGCTTCATTCCCTTCATTTAGACCACTGTTTAAAAGTCACTTTCTCAGCGAAGCCTAACCTGACCGCCAAATTTCCTATAGCCATCTCTCACTGCCACATCACTCTGCCCACCCCCTCACCTTGCTTACATTTTCTTGATAACACTGTCAGTCTCTCCACTGACAGAATATATGGCAGCATGTATTTATTTATTTACTTACTTATTTACTGTCTACCTATTAGATTTTACATTCCATGAGGAACGAGTCTTCCTCACTTTGGTTCACGACTCTATTCCCAGCACCTAGAAAAATACCTGGAATAGAGAGAGTATTCAATATATATTTGTTGAGTTATTGTTGAATGATTTTCATTCTTTGATCCACATTGTGGAAAAGGCAAAAGAACATTATCAAGAAGATGTTGGGACTAGATTGCGTGGTAAGAGAGCAAGAAAAAGCTCTTTCGAAAATAAAACTGTCTAAGCTTTGGAAATACTAGTGATTCAAAAAGGTCAGGTCTGGGCTTCCCTGGTGGCGCAGTGGCTGAGAGTCCGCCTGCTGATGCAGGGGACACGGGTTCGTGCCCCGGTCCGGGAAGATCCCACATGCCGCGGAGCGGCTGGGCC